>NW_017617026.1:0-4164 GCF_001879475.1 Ipomoea nil
TCCCGGGCGGTGCCCTCCCCCGCCGTCCGCCCGCGCTTGCCCTTTCCTCGCCGGTCTTGGTCGGTCTTCGCTCGCGTCCTGGGTCCCCCTTCCCGCCCCTTTGCCTCGGCGCCCTGCTGCTGCCGCCGTTCGGCGGCCTGGCCCGCTCGGCTGCTCGTCCCCCCGCGCCTTGCTCGCCCTTGGCCGTCGGGCGCCCCCTTCTTCGCGGCCCTGTCTCCGGCGTCGCCGCCCTTCTCTCGCCGGGTCCCGGCGCTCGGCCCCTGTCGCGCGTGCTTCCCTCGTCCCCCGGTCGCTGGCCCCCTTCCGGCTCGGTTCGGCCCCCCCCTGCGCTTCCTGCCCGCTCGGCCCGGCGCGGTCCCCGTCTCGCTCTTTCTCCGCTCCGGCTTTGCGCCCGCTCGGTGCCCTGCGCTCTTCCTTCCGCTCGTCCCCCGCCGCTCGCCTTCTCGTCCCGCCGCCTCCCTTCCCCTTCCGCCCTCCCTTGCCGCCCGGTCCCGCGCGCTCGGCTCGCTTGGCGCGGCCCCGGCTGCGGGCTGCCCCCCGCCCGGTCCCTTGCTGGCCTTCCCGCCCGGTGGCCGGTGGTTGCCTGTCCCGCCTCGCTTTTCCTTTGGCCGGGTTCGGCTCGCTTCCTCTCTTGGTCCTCCTCTCGCCGCGGCCCTTGCCGGTCTGCCCCGCGCCTGTGCCCTTGGTCGGGTTCCGCCGCCCCTGGTCCTTCCTCCTGCTCTGGCCGCCCTCCGGCGGTCCCGCGTGTGGTCGGCTCGGTCCCGCCTCTTGCCCCGCCTCTCCTCGCTGTCCGCTTCCCTCGTTCGGCCCCGTCGCTCGCCCCGCGCCTGTTGCCCCTCCTCTGGTCGGTCGCTCCTGCGTTCGGCGGCCGCCCGGCCTCCCTCGGTCCCCTCCCGCCCCTCCGGGTCCCGCCGGCTGTCTTGCTCTCGTCTTCCTGGTGCCTCCTGCTCTGCTGGTCTCCCCTTGCCCGGCCTCCCTGCCGCTCCTTCCCTCGGCCCGGCCGTCTCGTCGCCCTCTGGTGCCTGCTCGTCGCGCTCCGGGTCGCGGCCCGGCTTTGTTGCGGTCCGTGCCCTCGCTGCCCCTCCTCCCTGCTGGGGGCTTCGGCCCCCGCCCGCTCTTTGCCCCCCCTCGGCTCCCCCGGCCGGCTGCTCGCTCGCCCGCCCTCTTTTGCCTTCTTCTCTTCCCCCTCGCGGCGCTCGGCGGCCCGGTGTCGTGTTTTCTGCCCGCCCGGCTTCGCTGCGGCTCGCCGCCCCCCTTTGTGCCCGCTCCCCGCCCGCTCGCTCCCGGGCCTCTCTTCCGGCCCCCGCCCCGCTCTCCGCCTCCTCCGGCGCCCCCCCCGCTCGCTCTCGGGGGTGCGGGCTCGCCCCTTTCTCTTCCTGTCCGGCGGTCCTCGCCCGGGGCCCTTCTTCTCTTTCTTCGGCCGGCTCCGGCTGCTCCTTCCGTTCCTTCGCCTCCTCTTTGGCTCTGGTGTTCCCCCGGGCCGCTGGCCGGCGTCCCGTCTCTTCCCGCTCGGGTGTCCCCTTCCGGGCGGCTTGGCCCTCGCCCGGCCCCCGCGCCCCCTTCGGGGTGGGGCCTTTCCTGCCCCGGTGGGGCCTCGCCTTCTCCCCCCGCTCTTCCTCCTGGCGGGTCGGCCCCCGCTCCTGTTGTGGCCGCCCTGGCGGTTGCCCCCCCCCCTTCCCGCTCCGTTTGGCTCGCCTTTGGCGTGCCGCTCTCGCCCGGCGCGTTCTTTTTCCCTCGGGGTCCCCCGCGCCCCGGTCCCTCCTGCCCGTGGTCCCCCGCCCGGCGTCCGCTCCTTCCTGTCGCGGCCCCGCTTCTCCCCCGTCCCCGTCTCGGCCGTTCCCCCTGCTGCCCGTGTCCCCCTCCCCCTCTGGCCGTCTGTCCCCTTCCCGTCCCTCGTGCCCCCGCGCGCCTCCCTGCCGTGGTCCCTGCTGGCGGTTGGTCCTCGCGGGTGCCGGTTCTGGGTTCCCTCTTCTGCCTCTTCCCGGTCTCCCGGCCTCCCCTCTTGCGCCCGGCCCTTCGTCCGCGTCGGGCCGCCTCTTCCCCCCCCCCCCCTGCCGTGGCTGGTCGGCTTTCCGGCCGGGCGGCTCCCGCCGGCGGGTCCGGGTCCCGTCGGTCCTCCTGCCGCTCCCTCGCTCGTCCCTTCTGTCTTGCCCCGCCGCTCCGCGCGGTGCTGGCCCGTCTCTGCTCCTCCGCTCGGTCTTCTCTTGTTGTCCTCTCTCTTCCCCCCCCCTTGTCCCCTTTTCCCCGTTCCGCCCTCTTCCCCCCCTTGGCGCCCGTGGGTCCCCTCCTCGTGTCCTGCCCGGCCCTCGCTGGTCCGCCCCGTGCTTCCTCTTGTCCGGGCCGTCTCGCTCGGGCTGGGGGCGTTTGCTGCGCTTGCCGGCCTGGGCGTCTGCCTGGCCTCCGCTGCGGCTCGGTTCCCGGCCGTCCCCTCGCCCGGCCTGGTGCGGGCTCGGGGCTTGTCCTCTCCCGCCCGCTGTCCGCCCGGCCGGCCGGTTTCCGGGCCGCCGCGCCGCCCTCCTGCCCGCGCTTTCCGGCGTTCGCCTCGCCGGCGTTGGCCTCCTCTGTGCCCCTCCGCCGGGCCTCCTCGTCCCTGGTCGGGGGGTGTCGGCTGCCGTCCTGCTCCCCCTGCCCGCCCGGCGCGCTCTGTGCCGCCTGTGGGTGGCGGTCGCCTCGTCCCTCGGCTCGCCCTCCCCCGCCCGCGCTTTCCCTTTGCTGCGGCCCTCGGTCCCGCTTTCCCCTTCTCCTGCTTGGCCTTCTCGCGCTCCCTGTCGGCCTTCCTCCCCCCTTTGGCCGTGCTGCCCTTCCTCCCCCTTTGCTCGCCCGGGTCTCCCCTTTCTCGCTCGCCCCCGGTTGCCGGGTCCGGCCCCCTGCCTGCCCGCCCGGTGCGGGTCGCGTCGCCGGCCCTGCCCCTCCCGGCGTCCGCCCCGCCCTTCCGCCTCCTGTTGCTGCCCCCCTCCTTCCCCTGGGCCTCCGGCTCTGCCCGTCCGTCCTCCCTCTTCTCTCCCGCGCCCTTTCCGTCCGCGGTCCGGCTGGGCCCTTCCCGCTGCTGTGCCCGGCGTCTGGTGCCGGGTCGCTTGGTTGCCCGGGGGTGTTGCCGGGTCCGCCTTCCTGCGCTGCGCCCCTTCCGCCTGGCGGTTCTCGCGTCCTCCTCGGGTTTCGTTGCGCTCGGCGGCTTGCGCGGCTTGGGCTGTCTCCCGCGCGCGTCGCCGTCGGTGCGCTCTCGCCCCGCTCTCCCCGGCTGCCGCCTCCTGGCTCGCTTCCTGCCTCTGTCCGTCTTCTTGCCCGCGGTTCGGGTCTTGGGGTCCCCCCGCTGGCGCCTCTCCGGTCGCCGCCGCTCCCCCGCTCCCGCTCGGGCCCTTCTTCCGGGTCCTCCGCTTGCCCGGCCTGCGCTGGTGCCTCCCTCGCCTCCGCCCCCCCGCCCCCCCCGCGCCTGCGCCGCGCGTCGCGCCCGGCTGCGGCCTGCCGCTGCGGCTCTCCCTGTGCGGTCGGTTGTCCTGGCGGGGCGGCGGCTGGCGCTGTCTCCGCCGGCGTCTCTGGTGGCTCCCCCCCGGGGCCGTGTCGCCCCTCGGTTGGCCTGGCCCCTCCCCTCCGGTGGCGGTGGGCCGGGTCCGGCTCCTGGGCGGGCTCCCTCCTCGGCTGCTGCTGGTCTGGCCGCCCGGGTGTTGGGTCTCCCGGTTGTCTGTCCTTCCCCGCTGCTGGCGGCCGGGTCTGCCTTTGCTGGCTGCGGTGGTGCGCGGTTGCGGTTGCGGTCCCTCGTCTGCCCCTGCTGTTGGGTCGCCTCGTGGTCGGCGGCGCTCGCCGCTCCGCCTGGTCGTCGCCCCGTTGTTGTGTGCCCCCGGCTCCCTGTCGCTCTCGTGCTCGGGTGCTCGTCCCGCCGTTGGTTTCTTGCCCGGTCCCCCCCGCCGGCGCCCCCCTGCTCCTGCTCCTTCTCCGTCCGCCCTCTCCCTCCCCCGCCCCCCTTCCCGCCCGTCCCTCTTTCTTGCTCCCGGTCCGGCCCTCCGTCCCCTCTCCTTGGTTGCTCTGCGTCCCGCCTGCCTGCGGTCGGGCTCTCCTCCCCCCCCCTCGCTCGTCCCCCTCCCCCCCCCTGTCGCTCCTGTGGGTCTTTCTCGCCGCTCTGCGGGGCCCGGCTTCCCGCCGTTCGGCCTGTCCTCCCCGTCGCCCCCC
>NW_017617027.1:0-6840 GCF_001879475.1 Ipomoea nil
ATTTACACCTAAGCTTTTAAATATGCTTGACGCTTGCTTACGTTATTATTAATTAGGTGGTGAAACTAATATGGTAGAGTGCTTACTTTGCATGCGAGGTGCATGGGTTAAATTTCTTGTATTTCCATTTCATCAACACAAGAAGTAAGATGTGAAGTCTCTATAAAATATAAATTAAAATTTATACATTTTCAAATATTATTACTGCTCGTTCACTTTTTAAATAACAAAATTTTCCCCACCTTATTATTAACGGAGGTGTAGCTCATATGGTAGAGCGCTCACCTTGCATTATAGAGCTACATGTTTTAATTCCCTGCACTCCCAACCTGTAACCCTTAAAGTACGATGTGATTTGGGTAGTGTTGGCCCCACCCATATACTTAGATGGATAACAAATTTATAAATTATAGTAAGTTATACCTTTTGAATATATTTAGTTCCACTTGAATTTATTTTTCACGGGGGTGTAGCTCATATGGTAGAGCGCTCGCTTTGCATGCGAGAGGCACGGGTTCGATTCCCCGCACCTCCATTTCAATTGGGTATTGTTTTCCTAATCAATATATTTAAATGGTCTTCTAATTTATTCAACTTTATTGTTACTTTTATATTACTATACTTCAATTGACAAATATAATAATTTTGAATTACATAAGATGAAGAAACAATTTACTATTTTTCTTAGAGAATGTTGGAAGTGTCGTGCCAATATTTTATTGTTTGGTCTAATTTAACCAACCCTAATCAATCTTTTAATTGATCATTGATAAATGCAATAATTCATAACTAAAGAAATTTAATATAAAAACTTTATTGTTTTTAAATCTTTTGGGTTGGACCAGGGTCGGACAAATACATTTATTGTCTGAGCTAACCCTATTAGACAATAATGTAATTATATAACTAGCCTAATCCAGTTTAAATAATAACCAGACAGATGGCATGCTAATTTGTGTTTTGACACCACTTAGAGAAATTGAGAGAGAACATAGTCTTTCAAAATGGATCATTTTTAATATTAGTGCTCCATTACTTTATTATTGATGGGGTGTAGCTCATTTGGTAGACGCTCGCTTCGCATGCGAGAGGAATGTCTTAACCAGACACCTATACATTTATATATGGTCAATACACTCCAAAATCAATCAATCTATTTATTTTTAGATGGTCCAACTTGCTTAAATTATCGCTAGAGCAATGGTCCAACTTGCATAAATTATCGCAAGAGCAATGGTCCAACTTGCTTAATTTATTTTATGAAATTCTAACTTATATTTACACCTAAGCTTTTAAATATGCTTGACGCTTGCTTACGTTATTATTAATTAGGTGGTGAAACTAATATGGTAGAGTGCTTACTTTGCGTGCGAGGTGCATGGGTTAAATTTCTTGTATTTCCATTTCATCAACATAAGAAGTAAGATGTGAAGTCTCTATAAATATAAATTAAAATTTATACATTTTCAAATATTATTACTGCTCGTTCACTTTTTAAATAACATAATTTTTCCCACCTTATTATTAACGGAGGTGTAGCTCATATGGTAGAGCGCTCACCTTGCATTATAGGAGCCACATGTTTTAATTCCCTGCACTCCCAACCTGTAACCCTTAAAGTACGATGTGATTTGGGTAGTGTTGGCCCACCCATATACTTAGATGGATAACAAATTTATAAATTATAGTAAGTTATACCTTTTCAATATATTTAGTTCCCCTTGAATTTATTTTCACGGGGGTGTAGCTCATATGGTAGAGCGCTCGCTTTGCATGCGAGAGGCACGGGGTTCGATTCCTCGCACCTCCATTTCAATTGGGTAGTGTTTCCCTAATCAATATATTAAAATGGTCTTCTAATTTATTCACAACTTTATTGTTACTTTTATATTACTATACTTCAATTGACAAATATAATAATTTTGAATTACATAAGATGAAGAAAAAATTTACTATTTTTCTTAGAGAATGTTGGAAGTGTCGTGCCAATATTTTATTGTTTGGTTTAATTTAACCAACCCTAATCAATCTTTTAATCGATCATTGATAAATGCAATAATTCATAACTAAAGAAATTTCACATAAAAAACTTTATTGTTTTTAAATCTATTGGGTATGGACCAGGTCGGACAAATACATTTATTGTCCGAGCTAACCCTATTAGACCAATAATGTAATTATATAACTAGCCTAATCCAGTTTAAATAATAACCAGACAGATGGCATGCTAATTTGTGTTTTGACACCACTTAGAGAAATTCAGAGAGAACATAGTCTTTCAAAATGGATCATTTTTAATATTAGTGCTCCATTACTTTATTATTGATGGGGTGTAGCTCATTTGGTAGACGCTCGCTTCGCATGCGAGGAATGTCTTAACCAGACACCTATAGATTTATATATGGTCAATACACTCCAAAATCAATCAATCTATTTATTTTTTAGATGGTCCAACTTGCTTAAATTATCGCTAGAGCAATGGTCCAACTTGCATAAATTATCGCAAGAGCAATGGTCCAACTTGCATAAATTTATTTTAAGAAATTCTAACTTATATTTACACCTGAGCTTTTAAATATGCTTGACGCTTGCTTACGTTATTATTAATTAGGTGGTGAAACTAATATGGTAGAGTGCTTACTTTGCATGCGAGGTGCATGGGTTAAATTTCTTGTATTTCCATTTCATCAACACAAGAAGTAAGATGTGAAGTCTCTATAAATATAAATGAAAATTTATACCAGGACTATGTGGTCCAATGGTATTGGACTTCCATTTGGAAGGTTGTGAGTTCAAATCTTAGTGGAGGCATTATTAGCTCTTTGTGTTTCAATAGGTTGAGAAAGTATATGAACAGATACTACAATGTAATAGAGCTAGTAGCATTCAAAAAAATTAAAATTTATACATTTTCAAATATTATTACTGCTCGTTCACTTTTTAAATAACATAATTTTTCCCCACCTTATTATTAACGGAGGTGTAGCTCATATGGTAGAGCGCTCACCTTGCATTTTGAGCCCACATGTTTTAATTCCCTGCACTCCAACCTGTAACCCTTAAAGTACGATGTGATTTGGGTAGTGTTGGCCTCACCCATATACTTAGATGGATAACAAATTTATAAATTATAGTAAGTTATAGCTTTTGAATATATTTAGTTCCCCTTGAATTTATTTTTCACGGGGGTGTAGCTCATATGGTAGAGCGCTCGCTTTGCATGCGAGAGGCACGTGGTTCGATTCCCCGCACCTCCATTTCAATTGGGTAGTGTTTTCCTAATCAATATATTTAAATGGTCTTCTAATTTATTCAACTTTATTGTTACTTTTATATTACTATACTTCAATTGACAAATATAATAATTTTGAATTACATAAGATGAAGAAAAAATTTACTATTTTTCTTAGAGAATGTTGAAAGTGTCGTGCCAATATTTTATTGTTTGGTCTAATTTAACCAACCCTAATCAATCTTTTAATCGATCATTGATAAATGCAATAATTCATAACTAAAGAAATTTAATATAAAAAACTTTATTGTTTTTAAATCTTTTGGGTTTGGACCAGGTCGGACAAATACATTTATTGTCCGAGCTAACCCTATTAGACCAATAATGTAATTATATAACTAGCCTAATCCAGTTTAAATAATAACCAGACAGATGGCATGCTAATTTGTGTTTTGACACCACTTAGAGAAATTGAGAGAGAACATAGTCTTTCAAAATGGATCATTTTTAATATTAGTGCTCTATTACTTTATTATTGATGGGGGTGTAGCTCATTTGGTAGACGCTCGCTTCGCATGCGAGAGGAATGTCTTAACCAGACACCTATACATTTATATATGGTCAATACACTCCAAAATCAATCAATCTATTTATTTTTTAGATGGTCCAACTTGCTTAAATTATCGCTAGAGCAATGGTCCAACTTGCATAAATTATCGCAAGAGCAATGGTCCAACTTGCTTAATTTATTTTAAGAATTTCTTACTTATATTTACACCTAAGCTTTTAAATATGCTTGACGCTTGCTTACGTTATTATTAATTAGGTGGTGAAACTAATATGGTAGAGTGCTTACTTTGCATGCGAGGTGCATGGGTTAAATTTCTTGTATTTCCATTTCATCAACACAAGAAGTAAGATGTGAAGTCTCTATAAATATAAATTAAAATTTATACCAGGACTATGTGGTCCAATGGTACCCGGGTTGGACTTCCATTTGGAATGTTGTGAGTTCAAATCTTAGTGGAGGCATTATTAGCTCTTTGTGTTTCAATAGGTTGAGAAAGTATATGAACAGATACTACAATGTAATAGCGCTAGTAGCATTAAAAAAAAATTAAAATTTATACATTTTCAAGTATTATACTGCTCGTTCACTTTTTAAATAACATAATTTTTCCCCACCTTATTATTAACGGAGGTGTAGCTCATATGGTAGAGCGCTCACCTTGCATTTTTGAGCCACATGTTTTAATTCCCTGCACTCCCAACCTGTAACCCTTAAAGTACGATGTGATTTGGTAGTGTTGGCCTCACCCATATACTTAGATGTTTAACAAATTTATAAATTATAGTAAGTTATAGCTTTTGAATATATTTAGTTCCCCTTGAATTTATTTTTCATGGGGGTGTAGCTCATATGGTAGAGCGCTCGCTTTGCATGTGAGAGGCACGGGTTCGATTCCTTGCACCTCCATTTCAATTGGGTTGTGTTTTCCTAATCAATATATTTAAATGGTCTTCTAATTTATTCAACTTTATTGTTACTTTTATATTACTATACTTCAATAGACAAATATAATAATTTTGAATTACATAAGATGAAGAAAAATTTACTATTTTTCTTAGAGAATGTTGGAAGTGTCGTGCCAATATTTTATTGTTTGGTCTAATTTAACCAACCCTAATCAATCTTTTAATCGATCATTGATAAATGCAATAATTCATAACTAAAGAAATTTCACATAAAAAACTTTATTGTTTTTAAATCTTTTGGGTATGGACCAGGTCGGACAAATACATTTATTGTCCGAGCTAACCCTATTAGACCAATAATGTAATTATATAACTAGCATAATCCAGTTTAAATAATAACCAGACAGATGGCATGCTAATTTGTGTTTTGACACCACTTAGAGAAATTGAGAGAGAACATAGTCTTTCAAAATGGATCATTTTTTAATATTAGTGATCCATTACTTTATTATTGATGGGGTGTAGCTCATTTGGTAGAGCGCTCGCTTCGCATGCGAGAGGCACGGGGTTCTATTCCCGCACCTCCATTTTCTGTCTTAACTAGACACCTATACATTTATATACGGTCAATAAACTCCAAAATCAATCAATCTATTTATTTTTTAGATGGTCTAACTTGCTTAAATTATCGCTAGAGCAATGTGTTGGTCCCGATAGGGTGGTGAAAGTCTAGAGGGGGGGGGGGGGGGTGAATAGACTTTCAAGCTTTTTCAGATTAAATAACTCTTTGGTAACTTCAACTCTAAATAGAGCTAGTTTGTACTGCACAGCGGAATAATAGTAAAGAGTTATGCCCAACTGGTAAATTAAGTGTGCAGGTATAAGTAAGTTAGGTACAAATGATATGTAAAGTGACAGAGATATCTTGAATATATAGAGGAGATGGTTCACTCAATATATAATGACAATATTCAAGATTGTGAATAAATATCGTATCACGTCGAAAGTGTGACGAATGTTACATGCAACACGTCAAACTTGCTTAGAATAAATCACTATTTAAGCTTGAGAAGTTTGAGTCACATGCATACGTGAGAACACACTAAACCCGGATGATTAAGATTAACTGTGAATAGTAAACGGGTTAGTCGGATGAGATAGATAGATAAAGCAAATAAAGTAAGTGTGGTATGTAAATGAGAGAGGCAATTTATAGTGGTTCGGAAGTGGCGTAATCTTCCTAGTCCACTTTTCTCCTTTCGCGTCTAGGAGAAATTCACTATTTTCCACACACAGTTACAATAGTGAACAAGTGCTACACAGGCACTTCCTCCGGATGTCTTGCACACAGCTACACCCTACTCCGAGTGTCTCGTACACACAGCTACACTCAACTCCGAGTATTTCGCACACAGCTATACTCAACGCCAACTAAGTGTCTTGCACACAGCTACACTTAGCAACTACGAGTGTTTTGCACACAGCTACACTCACTAGAGTATTTTGCACACAGCTATACTCTTTCTACAGTTTACAAATACAAGGATTTGTATTTCTCTCTCCAACTAGATTTTGAGACTATTAAGACTAAGTCTCTTTGAATATTTGAGCACTAGCACTTTTGAATTTTGCACTTGTATTCTATCTCGTTTTTCTCTGTTCTTCTCACGCTCTTTGTCTTCAAGTCTTCATGGCTTTTTATACTCAATCAAATATATCCGTTAGAGTGGGATAATTTGATATTTGAATTTTGAATCTTCATAGCCTGATATTGTTGACAGTAGATCTTCAATTTTGATTTGATTTGTCAACTTGCCTGACAAAGTAATTATTTCTAGCACAACTTTGATTTTCTAGTTGTTTCTAAAAATATTACTTTAATTGTCAATTTGAATATCCAACGAATCTTTGAAATAAATTCATCTGATAGAATTTATTTCTAGGATAAGTTTTTATATTCATGCCTTCATAAATATTTTTCCGTTCTGATCAAATGTCTTTCAGGCAATTTTGGAGTCTTGTGGCATGTGGGTGGACTTGGAGTAAATTCCTTCGAATTTATCCAATTTCTGATCATCTTGCTCTTTTGCCACATTGTGCTCCTTTGACTTGAACATCGTGCTCCTTGACTT